>NC_133339.1:10604500-10606022 GCF_030506205.2 Paramisgurnus dabryanus
GAGCAGCTCACGCCTAAGTCCGAAAACACGGTGTTCAGTGTGGCCCACAGCAAGACCATCTGGACCACTCAGCCTCCTCCAGGTAACTGTGAGTTCTACTGGCACGCAGTTCTCCTCATGACCTCCGGAGGCAGTGTACTCATCTGTGGGATGGTGTTAAGTGGACTTTACTTCACTGGGATTTCAGTAATGACCACTAACATCCTAGGCCCAGCCCTTCTTTCCATCGGTCTGATGGTTCTGGTAGTGGGCGTGGTTTTGGTGCCCATTACGCGAGAAATGAGGAACCAGAGTGCGACGAAACGGCTTTGCAATTATTACAAGCCTCAGTTGAACCCATGAGACTGCTGGATGACTGAGACAAATACAGTGCTTACAAACTGGTGCTTAACATGCATTTTAACTGCAAGAGCCAATCACTGTCCTTCACGACAGAGCACATGACTAATAGCTGAATAATGATGCCAAAGAATACAGAGCGACTTGGAGATTATGTATTTTGGTCAGATTAGGTCTGTTATTATGTCTATGACTTGTGAAGATAGTATCAGTGGTTATATTTTTAAACGCAGTTGCTTGAAATCTTACCTTGTTGAGTTTTGATGTTTTTTGAAAAATTGTGGTAGAAATGATGGCACCATCACTTGCACTTGCTTGGCAAAACTTATTTTGTCAAAGTACATGGCTGTGGTTGAAAGGCTGTCATTGGAGTAGCAGGCCTTTGGGACAAATGATGGTGTAGTAACAACATTTACCAGCAGGGGCTTAACTGAGCCACACTTTAACCTGCTGTAGGAAATAAACACTGAATGCTCCCAATGCTGAACACACAAACAGTGTAAACAAAGTTAATCTGACTCAGCTACGGTGGCCTGCATGCTTTCAATTGTGAACGAGTCTGCACATGGGGTCCTAGATATAAACATGTATTTGATATTGACTGGAATTCTTATTTACTGCATATCTGTGATGAATTTGGTGGCTGTTTTATTAAATGTCGAAATATATAAAACTGTTGACCAATTTTGTTTGAAAAAGTATTTAGTAAAGCTACTGCACTTTAAAAAAATGTGGGTTATTTTTAGTGCTGGGCAAAGATTAATCGCGATTAATCACATACATATATATATATATATATATATATATATATATATATATATATATATATATATATACACTCATTTTTTATTATACAATTTTTTTATTATGCCAAAATCACTTTTATTTTCTATGCAATTAATCGCGATTAATCATAATAATTACACACAGCACACACTTGTATATTATGCTAAAAATCACTTTTATTTTCTATGCAATTAGTCATGATTAATCATAATAATTACACACAGCACACACTTGTATATTATGCTAAAAATCACTTTTATTTTCTATGCAATTAATCGCGATTAATCATAATAATTACACACAGCACACATTTGTATATTATGCTAAAAATCACTTTTATTTTCTATGCAATTAGTCGCGATTAATCATAATAATTACACACAGCACACACTTGTAT